>NC_069501.1:217196629-217199129 GCF_027579735.1 Bombina bombina
GGAAGGAACAGCAATCTCCTGATGAATGTTCCGCCCCAAAACAACCTTAGGAAAAAATCCTAATTTAGTACGTAAAAACTACCTTATCCGAATGGAAATGAAGAAATGTCGAAAATTCTAACACTCTACGAGCGTAAGAAACAACTAAAAGACATAAAACCTTCGATATAATAACTTAATATCTAAGGAAGACAGAGGTTTAATCGGAACCCCTAGAAAAAAACCTTAGGAACTAGATAAGGACTCCATGGAGGAGTAACTGATTTGAAACTGGTTTCAACACAGGCCTGATCCTGACTAAGGCCTGACAAAGGAATTGTACATCTGGAACAACTGCCAGAGAATTAACCCATAAGGGAACTTGCCGACAAACTCTTCTCCAAACATTCTTGAAAAAAGAATAAAATTCCAGGATCCCGAACTCTACTCCAAGAGCAGCCCTTGGATCCATTACAAGGGTCTCAAGGCACTGCTCATTTCATCGACCTCTGAAGGAAGAAAGGCTGAGTAGACCTCACTGGGGATCTAATCTGCAACCCTCAGGTTGCTACAGAGCTCAGACACAGTGCATTAGCATGCTGAGCTATCTGTTGTGTCTAAAATAAATTTTCTAGTCACAGGATAACTAGTCTGGACTATGGTTTCTATGACCCATTCTGAAATATCCGCTTGGACCCGATTGAAAATCCAATCTCCAATCAGTCAGCTTCAGAAAAGCTAGATTCCAATGAAAGAAAGGACCTTGAAGTAAAAATGTTCTCTCTCAACCGACGTCTCCAAGGTGGAAGAGACAACATGTCCACCAGATCTGCATACCAAATCCTGTGAGGTCCAGCCAGTGTAATGAAGATCACAAGCCCCTTTCTTGATTGACTTGAGCAATAACTCGAGAAAGAAGGTTAAACAAAGGAAGAAAGGTATGCAAAAACGGAAAGGAACCACCAAGGTTATCAATACCTCCTGAGGACCCCTGACCGCAAACTGTACCTCATGACACGTCATGCTGACGAAATACCACGAGAACTAATTCCGGCTGACCCCATCTTAGAATCAGGCTGGGAAAACCGTCCGGATGGAGTGTCTCTACTCCCGGACGAGAAGTCTGTCTGCTCAGGAAGTCTTTCTCCAAGTCCACCCCTGGGAAGAGAAACGTCGACAGACAGCAGGAATGGACCTCTGTCCACTGGACTATCTTGGATACCTCTGACAGCGCTAAGGAATCCCTCGTTCCCTCTTGATGGTTAAGGTAAACCACTGAAAATATGTTCCGAACGGAACCGATAAAACTGGACCGAGGCTAACTAGAAACAGGCCAGAAGCATGGAAAATCACTCTCAGATCCAAAATGGGTATAGGGAGAGCAGACTCCATCAGATACCAAACTCCCTAAGCCCTTAGGGAACCCCAAACTGTACCCCAATGTAGAGGGCTTGTGTCTGCTGACACAATCCTCCCAGACGGTCTGCCAAAATAAGTCCCCTGGGAGAGATCCAAGGACTATCAACATTCAAGATGATCCCTTGTCTCCTGATCCATATTTAATATTCGAGGAGACAAATCGTCCTAATCTCCGTCCCATAATCTAAGTATGATTAATTGCAGCGGTCTGAGAAGAAACCGAGTAAATGGAGTTACGATTAGTCCAGTTACCTTATTGTACTAAACCACTGAAGGCCAAGAAGCGGACTGAAAGACTAGAGTAACTGACTCTTGTCAGATAAAAACTACCTAGATAGGGGAAGTAGAATGGTTCCCCAAAAGGATACCCTTGAATTAGGTGCCAAGAAAACTCTTTCTTTGTGATTGAAAAAAAGGCGCCTGGACCAGGATGACGTCCAGAAGGGCGCCAGTGTAATGCCCCTTAACCGAAGCACCACCATAGTTAAACCAGAAACTCATAGAAAATTCTGGTAGATGGAAAAAGAGAAATAGATCATGTCCCGTTGCATGTATGTATTGGGTACTTATAAAATGCAGCTCATCACCCATAAGGGTCTCAAGGCACTGCTCATTGTATCGACCTTGGAAGAATGAAAGGTTGAATGGACCTCGCCGGGGATCGAACCTACAACCCTTGGGTTGTTACAGAACTCAGGCACAGTGCCTTAGCATGCTGAGCTATCTGTCCAGCTAGAAGCACCAAACTGAAAGTGTCTGCATAGAAGACAAACCTTAGGGACATGTGATGATCCCTGAGAATGGGAACATGCAGTTACGCGTCCTTTCAACCTTGTCATAAATTGACCCTCTTGGATCAAAGGATAAAGGAGCGAATAGCTTCCATCTAAAAGGACGGTACTGCTTAGACTGAAGGTTCACTCTATCTCGGGAGCCACAAAAAGATTAGAATAAATCTAAGACTCTGTTTCTGAATCTGAACAGGAATTATTACTCCCAGGTAAGAGAGGTCTCCTACCTAGTGAAGAGATTCCTTTCATCTATCTGGATCCAGATATTCTGGAATTCCTTTGAGAGAAGTGTCTGTCCAAAAAGAACCAGA